>NW_024097708.1:0-6876 GCF_016545835.1 Crotalus tigris
TCGGGACATAACACCCCTGTCCCCCGGGCTAAAACTACTATCAACATACAACATTTATTTATATGACATTTTGCTCCCCAGTACTCCCACTGTTTACTGGCTTTTGCCTTGCCAGCAATGTTATGTAATCTTCTAGGTACTTAGGAGATTTCTTTGCTCTCTGTGACCTTCTTATCTCTGGGTTACTGGCATAAGTTCCCTGACTGGAGGGAGGCGTGAGCCTGTTCTCTCTATTGTGCCCTGGTGTCTTCCAAGGACTGTGCCCCGATGCCTGCCCTGCTTGCTTGCCCACCGGGCTCGTCAGGCCAGGGCTTCTGTTGCTTTGTGACCTGGTTGACCTACCTAGCTGTAGACCCTCAGGCCCCTTGAAGTGATAGCCGCTGCTGGGCGTCTCTGTAGAAGAACCTCCTAGGTCAGTCCAAGACCTGTCAGGAGGCTGTCCAGTCCCTGAACCCCATTCTGTGTTCGGGCTCGTGTGGGTTTCTGTACTTTCCCAAAACTCAGTGTTCCCTGATTTGTGCTAGGGTTGTTGTAGTCGGGACTTGGTTCCTCGACTAACTCTGTGTATGTTTGACCCCCTGTAGGATTTGGGGTAAGGGCAGGCCAACCTTGGGAATTGTGTGCCAGTTCTCTTGCGGGGAATGATTTGTTGGGATGCCCCCGGGTATCCTCCGTTGCTGGAGTGCTGTGTGATGTGGTGGAAAGTGAAGTATGGTCCCCCCGGGGCTGACTCCCTGGCTGGAGTAGGCGTGAGTGCCTGTTGTGTGGGTAAGCTCCATGACTTTCTTTTCGGATCAATGGCAGACACTGGAGGGGCCGTTTGTGCATCCCTCAGTGGAGATGGGCAAGTAGCTCTTTCCCTTTCCCTTTGCTCCAAGGTTTTCGCTCCCCCTCCGACCCCCTGTAAGCTCCGGAGTCTGCGGATCAGAGAAGTCTCGCCTAGAGCGAGTTGGTCGATGTCCGACGCGGAACACGACCGTTGTCCAGGGCAAAACCTCGTAGCGAGAGGACCTGTGTCCTGACACAGAACGGGACCCATGTATGCCAGGCCCGTATTGCCGAGCCCAAAACCGGGGCACCCACAAAGTAGTTGTCTAGGTTCCCTTAGGATGTGAGGTAGATGAAGGCAGTCTGTCCGGATGCAACCGGTCAAGTCTAGGAGTAAGTTGGCGCCCCCAACGAAGTTCAGCTGGACTTCTCCCTGTCGAAGTGGACGGTGTGGTGCGATAAGAAAGGAGAAAGTCAGCCAACCTGTGATGCCAGTCCCCGTAGGTGAGTCTCTTCTCTTCAAGGCGTCCTTTGCGATGCGCACCATGCGTTCAGCCATACCGTTGGTGGACGGGTGAAAAGGCGCAGACGTGGCATGACGAATCAGGTTTGCCTGTAAGAAAGCTTGGAATTCGGAGGAGGTGAATTGAGGGCCGGTGTCGGACACAAGGACATCTGGCAGCCCGTGTGCAGCAAAAATCCCCCTCAGTACCTGAATAGTCTTTGCAGTGGTGGTGGATGAGACAGGCACAACCTCAAGCCATTTTGAATGGCTGTCAACAAGGACCAAGAAGAACTGGTCCTGAAAGGGCCCAGCGTAGTCAATGTGCACCCTAGACCATGGGGACTGTGTTTCCTCCCATCTATGCACAGGAGCTTGGGGCATCTCTGGGCGAGATCGTTGGCACAGGTGGCATGCGTGTACCTTAGCCTCAATACCTTTATCTAAACCAGGCCACCACAAGTGGCTTCGTGCAAGAGCCTTCATACTAACAATGCCAGGATGACCCTCGTGGAGGGATTCTAAGACCCTAGTCCTCATTGAGGTGGGAATGACAACTCTGTTTCCCAAAGCAGACAACCCTGAGAAAGGGACAGTTCGTTCCTTTTGGACCAGAAACTCTGAAACTCAGGACTAGGGCAGTGCTCAGGCCACCCGGACAGGACCCAGGAGCGGATACGTGAAAGTGTGTGATCTGTACCTGTTTCAGCGGTAACATCCCTGGCATTAAGAGGGAGCTCGGGCAAGGCTTGGATTGATAGAATGTTGACAGCTGCGCGGGGTCACTTCTACTACTGGCAGAGGCAACCTACTGAGGCAAGCAGCATGGCCTTTCTTTCCCAGGCTTGTGGAATTATGAAAAATCATATGCAGACAAAAAAATAGACCACCTAAGCATTCTAAGGGAAATGATGTGGGGAGTCTGCTTACGTGTGGTAAACAGTCCCAGCAGAGGCTTATGGTCAGTGAAGACCGTGAAATGCCTGCCATATAGGAAATCGTGGAATTTTTTAATTCCAGCAACAACAGCCAGAGCCTCCCTGTCTATCTGAGCATAGTTGCGCTCAGCAGAAGACAGTGTTCTGGAGTAGTATGCAATAGGAACCTGAGTTCCATCAGACCTGAGGTGACTCAGGACAGCTCCAACCCCGTAGGGGGACGCATCACAAGCGATGCACACAGGAAGAGACTCGTTGACATGTGCAAGAACACTGTTAGAAGTGAGCAAGGCCTTGACTTCTTTAAAGCAAGCCTCATGTGCTTGTGACCACAGCCACACAGCATGTTTGTTTAGTAGCCTGTGAAGAGGCTCAGCTACACTAGCCTTATGTGGAAGAAAAGAATTTTAGAAATTCAGGAGGCCTAGAATGCTGAAGTTGTCCTTAGACTTTGGCCTGGGGGCTTCTAAAATAGCGTTAGTTTTTGGATTCAGCAGGATGAAATCCAGCATCATCAATTTTGAATCCCAGAAATTCAGTAGAAGGGCACCCCATCTGTCTTTGTCCTTTTCTTGAGCTTGGACCTGATTTCCTGAATTCTTAACAGGACAGGCCTAAGCCTTTCCAGCTAGAATGTGTGTGGAGTCTCCTGCAATCAAGACATCGTCAAAGTAGGGGCAGACCCCTGGTATACCTCGTAGTGTGTTTTCCATTACGCTTTGGAAAATCCCAGGAACGACATTCACTCCAAACTGTAGCCTTTTTACCTTAAAAGCTCCCCTGTGGGTCACAATGGTCTGAGCTATAGCAGCATCATCATCAACAGGCAGCTGTTGATATGCTTGAGCTAGGTCAAGCTTTGCAAAAACACACCCCCCCCTTGAGAGAGGCCAAGATGTGACTGACCACAGGAACAGGATAGGCATGTTGCTGCAATGCCTTATTGAGTGTGCATTTGTAATCAGCACAAATGCGAATGTCCCCATTTGCCTTTAGAGGCGTGACAATGGGGGTCTCCCACGGGCTGGAATCAACAGGTTCTAGGATTCCCTGTTGGATTATTTTGTCTAATTCAGTGTCAATCTTACTTTTTAAAGCAAAAGGGACCCTTCTTGCTTTAATCCTAATGGGAGTGACAGTGGGGTCCCTAGCTTTAAGGACAACCAGTGGTCCTTTGATGTTGTCCCCATCTTGTGTGCTGAAAACATCTGCAATTCCTTGCAGGACTTCCTGTAGGTCCGAGTGTTTGTAAGCTGTTGAGTCCTGTAACGTGGTTATCCCCAGCGGGCCTTCAAAACCATCTCGTCCTATGAGACTAGTTCGTTTCACCCCCTACTAACTAATAGTCTAGTGGACCTTCAAAGCTCTTGTATTGCACGTTAAGGGTGGCCTCCCCCCTTAACACTCACCTCTTGAGTTTCTGAAAATCTGTTAATACATATCAGAAGGCTTAACTTGGCCTTAGACCCACTACTGAACAAAAATCTTTTCCTCTAATATGTATGCAATGAAAGATGATGGACAGTGCCAGACCCTGTGTCTGTTCCTAGATAATGGAACCCCTTGTAGCTTCACGTTGAGTGACATCTTTTTCTTCATGGCTGTGTGTGCCTGTTCTACAGATGCTTCTTCGCGAAGCGCAAAACCCTACCCTATTCTGGCTGGGGAATCTGGTACCTTTCAGGCGTTCTTCTTTGGGTTGTGCCTTTCGTCGGCTCAGACACACAGCTGCAATATGCCCTTGTTTGCCGCATGCCCGGCAGGTAGCGGAGCGGAACTTGCAGTCGGTTCTCCTGTGGCGACCTCCACAGCCTATGCACTTGAGCGGAGCTGAAGAGCTTTCCTTCTGATTTTCTCCCTTCGCGGGGTGTAGACGGTCGACTTCTTCGTCCGGATCCTCCTCGGAGTTTCTTCGGAACGTTCTTCCTGTGTGCACGAACATGCACCCGCTGCACTGTTTCTGATCGCCGCTATGTTTTTGATGGCGCCGCTGGTCTGCTTCTTCTGCGTGCTTTCCTTAAGAGGTCCTTGGAAGGGATAATTCTTCCTTGGCAAAAAGTCTCTGTTTGTATCTCTCGTGCCCTTAACCCGCACGACGATCGGTCCCTCATTGTCGTTCCTCCGGGTCCTTGAACTCGCAGGGCTTGCGGCCTTCGTAGCGCGGCGATGAATTCCTTGGGCTGTTTTCACCGACCGTTGTCCCTCTGCTCGAGGTGTGGCGCCATGGATAACGACACCCTTGGGTGGAAGTTCTATTCAGCAGCTTCTTCAGGTCTGCGTATCTTACAACTCTACTGGAAACAGGTGCTACAAGATTTTTCTGCGATTTCGAAGGCGTCTTGGCCGCAAATGCAAAGCAGGGTGGCAGCCTTCAAGCTATCTTCCGTCACTTGGTTTGCCTTGAAGTAGTTCTCCATTCTGGATACGTAGGACTCCCACCGCTCTGGATGTGAGATGTCGAATTCCGAAAGCCTTCCGATTTTCGCCATCTTCGGATCTTCAGGAACGGGTCTATCAGCCAGCCTACCCCCGAATGCGCACCGGATTGGCGGGCAGCTGCCGAGTCGACGCCGTTCCTCTTCCGCCGCTCAGGACTCCTTGTGTAAGCTTACACTTCTTCCTTTCCAGGTAGTGCAAGGCATCCCATCCTCGTCGCCAGTGTTGCGTCCTTGGCGGGAAAACAGACACGAGAAGCAGCTGGAGTTGCTCAGTTTTCTTTTATTCAGCTTTCAGCTTACAGAAGATGACTTCGCCGCGCCCAACACCTCGGACCTCTTATATAGGCAACGTCCCGGTAAATGGGTTCCTTTTCCGCCCAGCACGCCGCGACATGCGCAAGCCGGCGCTGCGACAGCCTGTCTGGTCCCGGGCAGCTTTGCACCTGCCCGGGACTGCCTGCAAACGCCCGAGCCGTTTGCAAAGGCTCGGGACATAACAATTAGCAGATGAGATAAATTTCCCTGGATATGTTTGCTGCATTTATTTTTGCTTTACCTTGCTACTGCATCTTAAAATAGTTCTTAGAGCAGCCAGTAATGAAAAAAAAACCAGTTAAAACAAATGACGGGCTAAAACTATAACATACAGTATTAGGAATGATCAGCAATGTGGGTCGTTGTTATCTAGCAACTGACTCATTTAGCAACCATTTGCAGTGTTGATGAAAAAGTAATGTTGTGACCAAGGTCGGGTTTACGACCTTCACAGGTATGCAAAACGAAGGAAAGCTGAAGTATATCCATAAGTTTAGTCACAGGCTTACTTAGCAACTGCTTCACTTAACAAACAAGTTGCTGCTCCCAATTGTAGTCACAACTGAGGACTGCCTGTAATCTAGATGTTAAACCGCCACCCCCTCCTCAATTTTACTCCAGATAAAAAAGTAATTTCATTACATTTAGTCAAAGGCTGCGAGACAAAATGAAAAAGACTTCCAGTCAGGATTCCTGCTTCAAGCATAGTCCTTTATGGTCGTGTCTTATTGTTTTTCTCTTGAGAAGGAATGGGGCGCCATATGTTTCCATCCACTCTGTGGAACAGCACTTCCATGATCAGCAGGAATTATAACAGCACCTAAAGCAGACAAGACACATTGTCCTGGTCAACAGCCAGAAAATAATCAGAGACTCTCATTCTCTCTGTCTCTCATACACACATACGTACACACCACATACACCACACACACACACAATCACTTTCAACTGAACACTGAGGTGCAAGGTTTTTTGGAATACATGGAAACTCAGTGAATTTACTGATTATAATGTACAGTTGCTCTTTATCTCACACACATCCACACTTAATGTACATTTACGCTCTCTCTCTCTCTCTCATACACACACACACACACACTTAGCCACACTTACCCACGTTCTTCTCAACTAGGCTGCCAGGCACTAAGTAGTCAGAGGGATGGAAGCTGCCAAGTCTGGATCCAAAAATGACTCAAATGACTCAAGAAGTGGGCGGGTTTCAGTACCGCATTTTATTCCCTAAAGTTCTTTCTTTGTTGATTAGCTAGGATCCCCCCCCCCATGTGTTAAGGCCCTGCTTTTTTTGTCTGGTTCAGGTGATATTTTTCCTTTATTTCCTTAACAATTTGTTTCCTTCTTAGCTACTTCCCTGAAGGGATATTTTAGCAAGATTCTTGTTTATGTGCCAGCTTCATCTTTTCTTATGGCAGTTTCAGCCTAATCTCCTACCACCAAGAACAATGCTAGGAGGTGTAAGGAGCTGGTATATTTGGAAGATAACAAATCCCTCATTCCTGCCAAAGAAACTTGGATATACCTGTCACCCAAGGGTAGAAAAACATATTTTACTGAAATTCTGTTTTCCTCACAGTCTTTAAATATACAAGATCCTTGTTCTCTTTAAAACATACCTATTTTATGCCCAGATTAAATTCCTCTTTGGTGAAAAAAGCATCCATATATATATATATGGATGCTCACTAAGATTTATTTAAAGCAGGAGTATGATGGGCATATTGATGACAAGGTACTCCATTCATGCCTTTGGGATGTCTATATTAGTAAATCACCTCAGTTTAATCCCTGATAGATGAAAGCAGTTTTTAGCAGTAACAACCTATATATATTTTGCATGTTCTACTTTGTCATTGTCATACTTACAGCGAAAATGCATTAAAATGTCACCTTTGAAAAT